>NC_079164.1:111594898-111622398 GCF_947568905.1 Ostrea edulis
AACCTCTATCAAAGTACATCGATCGATCGATCGATCGAGAGGAGAGAGAGAGCACATCGGTCATTATTAAACATTCCTATCACATGTTGTACATGTATGTTTTTCATTTACTGAATATACTAATTCGCATTCAAAACAGAAATTGCATGCAAGTACGCATTATTTAAACATAGAATTTGAGAATATTTTAATGAAGAAAGAAAACTAAAAGAAAAAAAATCAAAACCAGGTTTTCTTAAAAACATAATATATAGTGTTTGGTATCGTTGGAATTGGCTCAAAATGCTGAAAAACAATATAAGCATCAGGAGGGAAAATATTGACATTTTTTTCTTTTCTTAAAATTCCATCCTTATCTTGATTATTTGGCCTGCGGCACATTTTCACATCTCCAGCAAGGCCCGTGGCCAGAACAAAGCTCTTAGCAGCTGTGTGTATTCGCAAATAACACACACCGTGGAACATGGAGGACACTGTGTATCTCCGTGGATTTTCCACCATGGTCTTTCCACGGTGGGGTGTATAAAACTCGTGTCGTGTACTGTACATTGGTTGATCACGTGAGGGTCGTTTATAATTGTTTGACGTGTTTCACATAAATCGCTTCAGCGTATCTGCGCGGGTACCTTAAGGCAGGATATGAAAATCTTTACTGGGATAAAATCAGTGAAACAATCTGTCGTCACAGTTGAAATAAGTATATCACTAAGTATATATTAAATTCTGATCTTATTTCCATTCAAGGTTTATTTATGCATAAAATAAACCATGCGGCTACTATGATCCAAATATATAGAAACTGCTATATTGCTGTCATTTCTAATCAATATGAAAATAAATTGATGATGTCATAATTATACATCGAGTCACGTTGACACATGTAAAGAATTTGTTAAAGTGTGCTATGTAGATGTCATCTGTTTGCCCAACTCTCTATTATGCATTGCTTATAGGAGTTATGATATTCATCACTGTTTGTTATCTTCACATTTCACTGTAATGAAACTGCAAAAGTAACACACTACACCGCATATTTTTATAAAATTATTAACGCTGTGTGAAAGGTCATAAACTAATGTACACGAAAATCACTGATATAATCGTCTGTTATGAAAACTAGAAAACTGTATATCATCAGTCTAAAATGTGAAGGATTGACTATATGGTTTCGTGTTTAAATGTTTAATGGTCATTTCTTACGGAAACCAGTATGATTCTAGCAACACTTTTTATAAATGATGGGTGGTTTACCGTCATTATCATCAGTTAGATCAGTTTAAATCCTGGGGTTGTGTGGTACTTTTCCATTTTCAATTAAGGTGTATTCGTGATCTATTTATAACAGTCATGTAATGACGTCATACGGAATCACATGTTTGTCATGTTATGTTACAAAAATGTTTTCATGGAAACAGCCAAAATAGTTTTTTTTAAGTAAGTAGCTACCCCCCTTCGTGTAGGACAGGTTTTAAAACTTGTGTAGTTTACGTACTTAAATGGAGTGTGACCTGGCTTAAAGCTGTATGACCCGATGTTCAAGTATTATTGTTGTACATAATTACTTTAAAGCAGATTGATTACTTTACAAAGTTATGAACTTTCCCTTAATTATATGCTTGAAAATATATGCATATTAAAGAAAACAATGAGAATATATTATTTAGAAATTAAATATAGTGTGGTACATATATAAATCATTCGGAAAACCTCGGGACTTTCAACCAAAGCACGATGTATTCAGTGAAAGGCCGGAGGTGTTGCAGATAACGCATAAATTATACAGTGTTAGACCTCTATAAATAGCCCCACGCGCGTCAGGGGAATCCCAACGTGATGTATTAACTCAGACGCAACTGTCTAGTTTTAAGGCTGAAAGAGCGTAAATAACGAATTACTAAGAGGTATTTGATATATTTAATCCCACCTCTGGTGTGTCCAGGGGTCCATGTTTGCCCAACTATCTATTTTGTATTGCTTATAGGAGTTATGAGATTGATCACTGTTCGTTATCTTCACCTTGCATTAAATTTATGACACGGTACTGTTATACATAACAAAATACACAGCTTTACACAGATAAGACCACCGTTGATCTGAAAGTTTGAACTGGTCACGTGAATGTCACTTGAAATGGCAGAGACGCGGTTATTTGTAAACACCGATTTAGAATTAGAGAATTTTGGTTAAAACAGGTGAAACTAGTTCTAATTGTAACGGGGACCGTTACATATGTTCCCCAAACCTCCCCCGATTAAAAAGTGATGTCCTTGTGAATCTATAGCAAAAAATCATTTTATTTTAGCCTTTAATTACATGTATTACGTTCAATATGGTAATTTCAGCACCAAGAAATGAAAGAAAGCGTTGCACGTGCATACACGCGCACGCATGTATGATTCCGAATTTTTGTTGATGTCGTTCAACAGGCATTTGTATCATATACCCACAGTATGAAATTCATAACTTTCCACCAAATATAAGGAAGTTATAACGATTTTAAAATCGTCCAATCATAATTCAGCACACGTGCATGCACGTGCTGAGCAGTAATTCTAACCACAGCAATTTGTAAGGAGTACAAAGGCACATATATACCCGTAGTATGAATAGAATTTGATGAAAAAGAAAAACGTTATCGTCCTTTAAAAATTGAACATTTGAAAAACGATGCACGCGCATGCGCGTGTTCGTTGGCATTTTTTTGTTACACCAATATATAGATACACATATTGTCTACGTATGCTGTGAATATCATCTCATTCGCTTCATAAATAAGATAGTTACAAACGTTTTAGTATTATTCAATTAAAATAAAGCACACGTGTATGCGCGTGCAAATTGGTAATTTTGGCCATGCAAATCAGTTAAGGGTCTCAATATCTACCTATGATATGAATATCAAGCCATTTCAATCAACAACAAAAAAGTTACACTAATTCCAAAGTTAATACACACATTTTGTAATGCACGTGCACGCGCATGCGTGCGCGTGCAGACAAAATAACTATTATTTTTTATATCTACAAATGATATTCTACCATCCTATATAGGTTTTATATCGATCCCTTCAATATTCTGATTTTCCATTTTTTGTACCAAAATTGCAGTGCACATGCGCGCGCGTGCATGCATGGGAAGACAAAATGACTATCACTATACACATCTACAAACGCTATACTATCATCCTTGAAAGTTTCATATCGATCCCTTTTGTAGTTTCTGAGAACACTACCAGACAAAAAAGTACCTGAGAAAAAGAATAATAACTAAACACTCATTACTAGTAAAGAGTAGGTCTTCCGTTAGACCACTTCCGGTAAAGAGCTTTCTGTTCCTACGAAAAGCATTTAAATATATCAGAAAATGTGCCTTAACAGTGCCTTAACAATGAACGGTGACGACCGGAAGTACTATTCAGATGTGTTTTCCTATGAATGACAGGGACTCTTTACTGTCTATATTCCCTGAAAATTTCACGTCTCTATCTGAAAGAGTTTTTCCTTAATTACCGGCAGTCGACCTTTCCACTTCCGGTGGGGTCAACGGTTTTCAAAACTTCAAAAGATACCTGATAAAGTGGTATAGGTTTCGATTCAACAACTACAACTTTAATTTTTCGATTCTTCTTATCACTTCCGGTGACGACCGACATTTTGAACCCCCAACTGCACGCCTACAAAGTGAGATCTATTAACTCTGAAAATTTGGTGACTCTATCTTTTACCGTTTCTGAGAAAAACGATGGACAAAATCTCTTCCAAAAAAAACGGAAATTGGACATATCTAACGACCGGAAGTAGATTTTGAAAAAATGAAAAACAAACCCTGGGGGTATTTTCATTCTCTATCATCCCTGAAAATTTCAAGAAAATCCATCCAGCCATCTCTGAGAAATCGTGCCGACAAAAAAGGGGACAAAAATACTAATAATAATAATAACTAGACACTCATTACTAGTAATGAGTAGATCTTCCGTTAGACCACTTCCGCAAAAGAGCTTTCTGTTCCTACGAAAACCATTTAAATATATTTGAAAATGTGCCTTAAAAATGAATGAGAAATGTATTTTCGAATTTTTTACTCCTTTTTCGTAACTTCCGGTGACGACCGGAAGTACTATTCAGATGCGTTTTCCTATAAATGACAGCGACTCTTTACTGTCTATATTCCCTGAAAATTTCACGTCTCTATCTGAAAGAGTTCTCAAAAAAAGAAGTAAACCTAAGAAAGAAAAAGTAGTAGGTTACTACCGACCGGAAGTCAATTTTGAAAAACGAAATTATCAAAACTTTAGAAGTTGATACTTTTATTAAGACATGTGAAAATCATATGAAAGACTTCAAATATAAGCGAGATTTATGGGGACAAAGAGACAAAAATTAAAAAGGTATTTTATCAAGAAACCGGAAGTACTCGTTTTGACTACCGACAGAGTCAATATTCTTTTGACACTTTGAAAGAGATTTAATAAGCTAGTATAGGTTTCAATTTAAAGGAAGAAGTTTGAAATTTGCGATTATTTCCATCACTTCCGGTGACGACAGGAAGTGACGGTCGACATGTTCAACCCCCTACTGCACGCCTACAAACGGAGATTGATCATTCCTGAATATTTGATGAACCTATATTTTACCTTTTCCAAGAAAAATGCTGGACAAAATTCCTTTTGAGAAACAGAAAATCATTAACTTGTTTTATGACCGAGATTTATGGCACTGAAAAATGAGAGAATGAATAATCTTTCTTTGATATAACCGGAAGTTGGAGTTTCAAATTCTGGTGGGGTCAACATTTTTTGAAAATTACAACAATACCTAGTAAACCGATATAGGTTTCAATTTGAAAGAAAAAAGTTTGAAATTTATGATTCATCAATCACTTCCGGTGACGACCGGAAGTGACGGCCAACATTCTTCATCCCCTACTGCACGCCTACAAAGTGAGATCTATTAACTCTGAAAATTTGGTGACTCTATCTTTTACCGTTTCTGAGAAAAACGCTGGACAACGAAAACAGCTAATAAGCCGTATTTGCCGACCGGAAGTAAATTTTACAAAAATATTTGACGTTACTTTAGACATTTATAGTGACTATAATATATGTAAAATTCAACTCATTAACTAGTTTCATGACCGAGATTTATGGCACTGAAAAATGAGATAATGACTAGTCTTTATTTGATATAACCGGAAGTTGAAGATTCAACTTTCGGTGCGGTCAACATTTTTTGAGAATTAGAACGAGATATAGTAAACCGAAATAGGTTTCAATTTGAAAGAAAAAAAAATGAAATTCATGATTCCTTTAATCACTTCCGGTGACGACCGGAAGTGACGGCCGACATTCTTAACCCCCTACTGCACGCCTACGAAATGAGATCTATTAACTCTGAAAATTTGGTGACTCTATCGTTTACCGTTTCTGAGAAAAACACTGAACAAGATCTCTTGTAAAAAGACGAAAATTGGACATATCTTGCGACCGGAAGTGAATTTTGAAAAAATGAAGAAAAAAAACCTCGAGGTTATATCGTTGTCTATAACCTGTGAAAGTTTCAGGAAAATCCATCGAACGTCTAGGAGACGAAAGGGAAAATTTTTTTTTTAAATAATAATAATAACTAGACACGATCTCGTTGCGAGCAACGAGTAGGTCTTCCGTCCGATTTGTTGATGCACTCGGAGTTAAAAAAAAAAAGAAAAGAAGACAAATGAGTCCCAATTTAGTTTCCGACTTTAAGACACTTTAGATATAATCAATTTTTCATATCATAAGCTTCTGAAGCAAAGTTGCGGTGAAATTCGTTTGAAATTCGACTCTCCAGGCGAGCCATAAGGCCCGGGGCCTATTTTTTGATGTCATTTGTTAGCCCTCTATAGACTCAACAACTTTAGTTTTATATGTCTTTACAAAATATTTACCTGTAAAAAGTTATTGAGATCGACCGATATCGACAAAAAATCGACTCTACAGGCGAGCCATTAGGACCATAGGCATATTTCTTGATATCAATCGATAGATCTCGATAAACTGAACAACTTTTGTTCAATATGTCCTTACAAAATATTTACCAGTTACAAGTTTTTGAAATCAACTGATATCGACAAAAATCGACTCTACAGGCAAGCCATGAGGCCCACAGACCCATTTTTTGATATTGATCGATAGGTTATGACACATTGAACAACTTTTGTTCAATAATGCTTTTCAAAAAATATGTTGTTTTAAAGATATGAGACGTCAAATATTTACGATTTTGGCCCTTAAAATCTCTAATTACGTAACATATGACCTACTTTTTGATTTGATAAGATCAAGCTCGTTGAGATGAACATTTCCGCTTCTACAACTTATTATAAAATATTAATAGTTTCTGAGATATTCTCAAAAGCATTTGGACCCTTCTGAACCCCTAATTGAAAGGGCCAGCCCGTTTTGCTTGATATGGTAAGAAAGGCCTTGTCATTTTAAACATTTTTTGCTCAACAAGTATTTAGAAATTCTTTTCCGTTCTCGACTTATCTCTACAAGAAATATTTAGGGGCCAAACTGTAGCTCCCTAACGGGGCCACATAGGGTAAAAACGAAATATGCATATTGTTCAGATCATCATTCTGAACAACTTTTGTTCAATAATGCTTTTCAAAATATTTGTCGTTTTCAAGATATGAGGCGTCAATTATTTATGATTTTGGCCCTTAAAATCCCTTATTACGTAACATATGACCTACTTTTTGATTTGATAAGAACAAGCTCGTTTAGATGAACATTTCCGCTTCAATGACTTATTACAAAATATTAATAGTTTCTGAGATATTCTCATAAACCTTTGGACTCTTCTGGGCCCCTAATTTAAAGGGTCAGCCCCTTTTGCTTGATATCGTAAGAAAGGTCATGACATTTCAAACATTTTTTGTTCAACAAGTATTTAGAAATTCTTTACCGTTCTCGAGTTATTTCTAGAAGTAATTTTTAGGGGCCAAACTGTAGCTCCCTAACGGGGCCACATAGGGTAAAAACGAAATATGCATATTGTTCAGATCATCATTCTGAACAACTTTTGTTCTTTATTGCTTTTCAAAATATTTGTCGTTTTCGAGATACAAGGGGTAAAAAATTTATGGTTTTGGCCCTTAAAATCCCTTATTACGTAACATATGACTTAAATTTTTATATGAATAGATTTGGATTGTTGAGATGAACATTTTTTGTTCTTTGACTTATACCAAAATATTAACGATTTTTGAGATATTTGATCTAGACTTTGAGCCCTTCTAGATCCCTAATTTAAGGGGCTAGCCCCTAAATCTTGATATTTTCGAAAAGACCTCGTAAATGTGCACAACTTTTGTTCTACATGTCTTAATAAAATATTTGCAAGAAAAAAGATATTGGAGATCAAAGGTCAAAAATCGCCGAAATCGGCGATAAATTTTGGCATCCATTTTTTCAGGTCCAGGCGAGCGTTTAGGCAAATCGCCTCCGGTAAAATCGAATCCCCCACAAATCTTCTAAAATGTTTACTCTATCTTGTGTAGAAATTTCAAGACTCTAGCTTCAAAACTAACGGAGGAGATGTGTGGACAACAAGGCCCTTCAAAAAGTCACTAAAAGAGAGATAACTCCTGACCGGAAGTGACGTCAAGCACGACCTTTTGCAAGCAAAGTCTCGTCACCAAAAGACATTTTTCCTGAAAATTTCGCGAAAATTGATCGAGAAATGGCTGAGAAAAACGCGTGTACTACCAAGGAAAATAGTAATAACTAGAAATGATCTCGTTGCGAGCAACGAATAGGTCTTCCGTCCAATTTCTGACGAGATAGGACCTTGACTGGAAGAATTCAATTTGTGAATTAGTGAAGAACGACTATACATGAAAGAAATAAACACATACATGTAAAACGTGATTTATCAATGGTAAACAATTTCGGTTTTATTTCATTCACTTTCAAGTATCTCAGTAGTCCATAAAACGACTAAAAATTCCAATTGAACCACGTAGGAACCCACACTAAAAATTTCCATAAAAAATACTGAGTTTTTGGACAACTTCCGGTTTCGAACAACCAACTTCCGGTTTCAAACAACCAACTTTCGGTGGAAATGATATGACTTATTACACTCTATTAAATAATTTTATGAGGATTAGATTTTAAAAAATGAAATATTACATATTTTTATGGTACTTCCGGCGGAAGCTGTCATAGCAATAAAGTTGAAACACGTATGTCACATCTACAAGTCACTATCTAACTTTCCTGAAAGCTTCAAGACTCAATCTTTGAGTATTTATGAGAAAACACTTGGAGAAAAAAAACCGAAAATCGTACATATTTAATGAACGGAAGTGAATTTTGAAAAAAACAACAATAATTCACTATACTCTGAAGATGGATAATGTCAATTATATATTTGAAAATCACAAAAACACTTGCTTTATAAGCGAGAGATATGATAGCAAAGAAAAACCATTTTTCCGAAGTTTTTCTCTAAAAACCGGAAGTTGCTGGTTAAAATTCCGGTAAGACTAACATTTTCTGAAACGCCACAAGAGACCTAATTAATCGTTGCAAGTTTTGTTTCAAAAGCATAATTTTGAAATTTGGCGTTTCTTTTGTTCACTTCCGGTAACGGCCGGAAGTGACGGATAATAATGATAAACCTTTATTACAGAGCTACAAGTCACCATCTATCATCCCTAAAAGTTTGAAGACTCAATCTTTAACCGTTTATGAGAAAACGCCCGGACAAACTGTCATTTGAAAAACGGAAATTCGGCCGTAACTTGCGACCGGAAGTGAATTTTGAAAAAGGATTAAAGGGTACTCCAGAGTTGGATAATGTTAAAAAATCTGTAAATATCGTAGTAAAAAGTAGATAGATAAGCGAGATATGCGAAGACAAAGAAATATCAATTTTTCGAAGTTTTTCTTTAAAAACCGGAAGTTGTTGGTTAAACTTCCGGTAAGTGTAACATTTTTTGAAACACCGAAAGAGACCGAATTAATCTGTGCAAGTTTTATTTCAAAAGCATAATTTTGAAATTTGACGTTTCTTTTATTCACTTCCAGTGACGGACGGAAGTGACAGATGGCAATGATAAACCTTATTACAGAGCTACAAATTACCATCTATCATCCCTAAAAGTTTGAAGACTCAATCTTTAACCGTTTATGAGAAAACGCCCGGACAAAATGTCATTTGAAAAACGGAAATACAGCCGTAACTTGCGACAGGAAGTGATTTTAGCAAAACCAAAAAAAGGCCGTTCTAGACACTATTATTTTACATCTTTCCTGAAAGTTTCATGAAAATCTATCCAACCGTTTTTGAGAAATCGCGTGCACAAAATCGTTAGGAAAAAGAACAATAATAATAATAACTAGACACGATCTCGTTGCGAGCAACGAGTAGGTCTTCCGTCCGATTTGTTGATGCACTCGGAGTTAAAAAAAAAGAAAAAGAAGACAAATGAGCCCCAATTTAGTTTCCGACTTTAAGACACTTTAGATATAATCAATTTTTCATATCATAAGCTTCTGAAGCAAAGTTGCAGTGAAATTCGTTTGAAATTCGACTCTCCAGGCGAGCCATAAGGCCCGCGGGCCGATTTCTTGATGTCATTTGTTAGCCCTCTATAGACTCAACAACTTTAGTTCTATATGTCTTTACAAAATATTTACCTGTAAAAAGTTATTGAGATCGACCGATATCGACAAAAAATCGACTCTACAGGCGAGCCATTAGGACCATAGGCCTATTTCTTGATATCAATCGATAGATCTCGATAAACTGAACAACTTTTGTTCAATATGTCCTTACAAAATATTTACCAGTTACAAGTTTTTGAAATCGACTGATATCGACAAAAATCGACTCTACAGGCGAGCCATGAGGCCCACAGACCCATTTTTTGATATTGATCGATAGGTTATGACACATTGAACAACTTTTGTTCAATAATGCTTTTCCAAAAATATGTCGTTTTAAAGATATGAGGCGTCAAATATTTACGATTTTGGCCCTTAAAATCTCTAATTACGTAACATATGACCTACTTTTTGATTTGATAAGATCAAGCTCGTTGAGATGAACATTTCCGCTTCTACAACTTATTATAAAATATTAATAGTTTCCGAGATATTTTCAAAAACATTTGGACCCTTCTGAACCCCTAATTGAAAGGGCCAGCCCGTTTTGCTTGATATCGTAAGAAAGGCCTTGTCATTTTAAACATTTTTTGCTCAACAAGTATTTAGAAATTCTTTACCGTTCTTGAGTTATCTCTACAAGAAATATTTAGGGGCCAAACTGTAGCTCCCTAACGGGGCCACATAGGGAAAAAACGAAATGTACATATTGTTTAGATTATCATTCTGAACAACTTTTGTTCAATAATGCTTTTCAAAATATTTGTCGTTTTCAAGATATGAGGCGTCAATTATTTATGATTTTGGCCCTTAAAATCCCTTATTACGTAACATATGACCTACTTTTTGATTTGATAAGAACAAGCTCGTTTAGATGAACATTTCCGCTTCAATGACTTATTACAAAATATTAATAGTTTCTGAGATATTCTCATAAACCTTTGGACCCTTCTGGGCCCCTAATTTAAAGGGTTAGCCCCTTTTGCTTGATATCGTAAGAAAGGTCATGACATTTCAAACATTTTTTGTTCAACAAGTATTTAGAAATTCTTTACCGTTCTCGAGTTATTTCTAGAAGTAATTTTTAGGGGCCAAACTGTAGCTCCCTAACGGGGCCACATAGGGTAAAAACGAAATATGCATATTGTTCAGATCATCATTCTGAACAACTTTTGTTCTTTATTGCTTTTCAAAATATTTGTCGTTTTCGAGATACAAGGGGTAAAAAAGTTATGGTTTTGGCCCTTAAAATCCCTTATTACGTAACATATGACTTAAATTTTTATATGAATAGATTTGGATTGTTGAGATGAACATTTTTTGTTCTTGGACTTATACCAAAATATTAACGATTTTTGAGATATTTGATCTAGACTTTGAGCCCTTCTAGATCCCTAATTTAAGGGGCTAGCCCCTAAATCTTGATATTTTCGAAAAGACCTCGTAAATGTGCACAACTTTTGTTCTACATGTCTTAACAAAATATTTGCAAGAAAAAAGATATTGGAGATCAAAGGTCAAAAATCGCCGAAATCGGCGATAAATTTTGGCATCCATTTTTTCAGGTCCAGGCGAGCGTTTAGGCAAATCGCCTCCGGTAAAATCGAATCCCCCACAAATCTTCTAAAATGTTTACTCTATCTTGTGTAGAAATTTCAAGACTCTAGCTTCAAAACTAACGGAGGAGATGTGTGGACAACAAAGCCCTTCAAAAAGTCACTAAAAGAGAGATAACTCCTGACCGGAAGTGACGTCAAGCACGAAATTTTGCAAGCAAAGTCTCGTCACCAAAAGACATCTTTCCTGAAGATTTCGTGAAAATCAATCGAGAAATGGCTGAGAAAAACGCGTGTACTACCAAGGAAATAATAATAATAATAATAATAATGAAGAAGAAGAACGCGAACAATAATAGTAAGGTCTTCCGCAGGAGACGGAAGACCTTAATAAGAAACGGAGCAAAAACAATATGTCTCCGACACTTTGTGTTCGGAGACATAATAATAATAGCGAGCTATAACTGTGTTGGGGTGCCAACACAAATGTCTCCGAACACCTCCCCATGTCAGAAATGCTTTTTGATGCCAGATATGCACTCAGGATCCTCCAAAAACCCTAGAAACTAAATTTGGTTGAAATCCGACGGACTTGTTTTTTGGTCGCCGTTTTCTTCAATGTCGGCCATTTTGAAACATCTGAAAATAGATTGGAAGGAAATACTGATGCTAGAAATGAACTTTGGACCCTCCATTTACCCCAGAACCCAAATGTTGTAGAGATTTTGACACTTTCAAATTTATTGGTATATGGCGGCTATTTTGAAAATGGCGGCTCAAAAAAAAATTTTGATGGTGGAAATGGACTCGGGGTAACTAAATTACCCTCGAAATAGAATTTGATTGAAATCCGACAACCTTAATTTTTTGACGTTTTTTTGGCCGCCATTTTGAAACGGCGGCCATTTTGAAAATTTGAAAAGTTGATTGCACCCCTCCTAATGACCCCCTATCAGCTCACAAAGTTTGAAGTGGATCAGTGGAAGCACGTTCATAAAATCGCGCGGACAAATTTCTCACTAAAGAAGAGGAAAAATAAGAAGAAAATAATAATAATAACTAGACACGATCTCGTTGCGAGCAACGAGTAGGTCTTCCGTCCGATTTGTTGATGCACTCGGAGTTAAAACAAAAAACAAAAAAAAAACAAATGAGTCCCAATTTAGTTTCCGACTTTAAGACACTTTAGATATAATCAATTTTTCATATCATAAGCTTCTGAAGCAAAGTTGCAGTGAAATTCGTTTGAAATTCGACTCTCCAGGCGAGCCATAAGGCCCACGGGCCTGTTTCTTGATGTCATTTGTTAGCCCTCTATAGACTCAACAACTTTAGTTCTATATGTCTTTACAAAATATTTACCTGTAAAAAGTTATTGAGATCGACCGATATCGACAAAAAATCGACTCTACAGGCGAGCCATTAGGACCATAGGCGTATTTCTTGATATCAATCGATAGATCTCGATAAACTGAACAACTTTTGTTCAATATGTTCTTACAAAATATTTACCAGTTACAAGTTTTTGAAATCGACTGATATCGACAAAAATCGACTCTACAGGCGAGCCATGAGGCCCACAGACCCATTTTTTGATATTGATCGATAGGTTATGACACATTGAACAACTTTTGTTCAATAATGCTTTTCCAAAAATATGTCGTTTTAAAGATATGAGGCGTCAAATATTTACGATTTTGGCCCTTAAAATCTCTAATTACGTAACATATGACCTACTTTTTGATTTGATAAGATCAAGCTCGTTGAGATGAACATTTCCGCTTCTACAACTTATTATAAAATATTAATAGTTTCTGAGATATTCTCAAAAACATTTGGACCCTTCTGAACCCCTAATTTAAAGAGTCAGCCCCTTTTGCTTGATATCGTAAGAAAGGCCTTGTCATTTTAAACATTTTTTGCTCAACAAGTATTTAGAAATTCTTTACCGTTCTCGAGTTATCTCTACAAGAAATATTTAGGGGCCAAACTGTAGCTCCCTAACGGGACCACATAGGGAAAAAACGAAATGTACATATTGTTTAGATTATCATTCTGAACAACTTTTGTTCAATAATGCTTTTCAAAATATTTGTCGTTTTCAAGATATGAGGCGTCAATTATTTATGATTTTGGCCCTTAAAATCCCTTATTACGTAACATATGACCTACTTTTTGATTTGATAAGAACAAGCTCGTTTAGATGAACATTTCCGCTTCAATGACTTATTACAAAATATTAATAGTTTCTGAGATATTCTCATAAACCTTTGGACCCTTCTGGGCCCCTAATTTAAAGGGTTAGCCCCTTTTGCTTGATATCGTAAGAAAGATCATGACATTTCAAACATTTTTTGTTCAACAAGTATTTAGAAATTCTTTACCGTTCTCGAGTTATTTCTAGAAGTAATTTTTAGGGGCCAAACTGTAGCTCCCTAACGGGGCCACATATGGTAAAAACGAAATATGCATATTGTTCAGATCATCATTCTGAACAACTTTTGTTCTTTATTGCTTTTCAAAATATTTGTCGTTTTCGAGATACAAGGGGTAAAAAAGTTATGGTTTTGGCCCCTAAAATCCCTTATTACGTAACATATGACCTAAATTTTTATATGAATAGATTTGGATTGTTGAGATGAACATTTTTTGTTCTTGGACTTATACCAAAATATTAACGATTTTTGAGATATTTGATCTAGACTTTGAGCCCTTCTAGATCCCTAATTTAAGGGGCTAACCCCTAAATCTTGATATTTTCAAAAAGATCTCGTAAATGTGCACAACTTTTGTTCTACATGTCTTAACAAAATATTTGCAAGAAAAAAGATATTGGAGATCAAAGGTCAAAAATCGCCGAAATCGGCGAAGAATTTTGGCATCCATTTTTTCAGGTCCAGGCGAGCGTTTAGTCAAATCGCCTCCGGTAAAATCGAATCCCCCACAAATCTTCTAAAATGTTTACTCTATCTTGTGTAGAAATTTCAAGACTCTAGCTTCAAAACTAACGGAGGAGATGCGTGGACAACAAGGCCCTTCAAAAAGTCACTAAAAGAGAGATAACTCCTGACCGGAAGTGACGTCAAGCACGAAATTTTGCAAGCAAAGTCTCGTCACCAAAAGACATCTTTCCTGAAAATTTCATGAAAATCGATCGAGAAATGGCTGAGAAAAACGCGTGTACTACCAAGGAAAATAATGATAATAATAATAATAATAATAATAATAATGAAGAAGAAGAACACGAACAATAATAGTAAGGTCTTCCGCAGGAGACGGAAGACCTTAATAAATAATAACGAGGTATATCTGTGTTGGGATGCCAACACAAATGTCTCCGAACACTTCCCCATGTCAGAAATGGTTCTTGATGACAGATATGCACTTAGGATCCTCAAAAAACTCTAGAAACTAAATTTGGTTGAAATGCGACGAACTTGATTTTGGCAGCCATTTTCTTCAATGGCGGTCATTTTGAAAGATTTGAAAATTGATTGGAAGAAAATGCTGAAACTATAATGAATTGTGGACCCTCAATTTACCCCAGAATCAAAATGTTGTAGAGATTTTAACACTTTCAAATATTTCGGTATATGGCGGTCATTTTGAAAATGGCGGCTCAAAAAAAATTTTGATGGCGGAAATGGACTCGGGGTTACTAAATTACCCTAGAAATAGAATTTGGTTGAAATCTGACAACCTTGAGTTTTTGACGTTTTTTTGCCGCCATCTTGAAACGGCAGCCATTTTGAAAATTTGAAAAGTTGATTGCACCCCTCCTAATGACCCCCTATCAGCTCACAAAGTTTGAAGTGGATCAGTCGAAGCACGTTCATAAAATCGAGCGGAAAAATTTCTCACTAAAGAAGAGGAAAAATAAGAAGAAAATAATAAGAATAACGAGCTATAACTGTGTTGGGATGCCAACACAAATGTCTCCGAACACCTCCCCATGTCAAAAATGCTTTTTGATGTCAGATATGCACTCAGGATTCTCAAAAAACCCTAAAAACTGAATTTGGCTGAAATCCGACGGACTTGATTTTTGGCCGCCATTTTGTTCAATGGCGGCCATTTTGAAACATTTGAAAATTAATTGGAAGGAAATACTGATGCTAGAAATGAATTGTGTACCCTGCATTTACCACAGAACCCAAATATTGTAGAGATTTTAACACTTTGAAATATTTCGGTATATGGCGGCCATTTTGAAAATGGCGGCTCCAAAAAAAATTTTGATGGTGGAAATGGACTCGGAGTGACCATATTACCCTAGATATCGAATTTGGTTGAAATCCGACAACCTTGAGTTTTTGACGTTTTTTGGCCGCCATCTTGAAACGGCGGCCATTTTGAAAAGTTGAAAAGTTGAATGCACCCCTCCTAGTGACCCCCTATCAGCTCACAAAGTTTGAAGTGGATCTGTCGAAGCACTTTCACAAAATCGGTCGGACAAATTTCTCACTAAAGAAGAGGAAAAATAAGAAGAAAAGAATAAGAATAATAAGAAACGGAGCAAAAACAATATGTCTCCGACACTTTGTGTTCGGAGACATAATAGGAAGAATAATAATAAGAAACGGAGTAAAAACAATATGTCTCCGACACTTTGTGTTCGGAGACATAATAAACAGTAGAATCACTAATTAACTAGACACTCATTACTAGTAATGAGTAAGTCTTCTGTTTGAATACTTCCGGTACACAGCTTTCTGTTCTTACGAGAATCAATCAAATATATCAGAGAATGTGCCTTTTCAAAACATGAGAGGTGTGTTAATGAAGTTTTCACCCATTTCTCGTCACATCCGGTGACGGCCGGAAATAATATTCAGATGCGTTTTCCCATAAACCACAGCGACTCTCTATTGTCTATATTCCCTGAAAGTTTCACGTCTCTATTTGAAAGAGTTCTCAAGAAAAAGAAGCAGACTAAAGAA
This sequence comes from Ostrea edulis, assembly GCF_947568905.1. Classification (NCBI taxonomy): domain Eukaryota; kingdom Metazoa; phylum Mollusca; class Bivalvia; order Ostreida; family Ostreidae; genus Ostrea; species Ostrea edulis. The sequence goes on from NC_079164.1 coordinate 111,611,047, forward strand.
AGAAAAAGTAGTGGCTTACTACCGACCGGAAGCGAATTTTGAAAAATAAAATTGTCCTAACTTTAGATGTTGATACTGTTCTTAAGATATTTGAATATCATATCAAACACTTGAAATATAAACGAGATTTATGGGGGGCACAAAGACGAAAAGTATAAGAGTATTTTATCGAGGAACCGGAAGTAGCCGTTCTGACTACCGACGGGGTCAACATTCTTTGAATACTTTGAAAGAGACTTAATAAACTAGTGTAGGTTTCAATTTAAAAGAAAAAGTTTGAAATTAGTGATTCTTTCAATTGCTTCCAGTTACGACCGGAAGTGATAACGAACAACAAATTAATGTGCATGCACTATACAATCGAGAGATCTATAATACCTGAAAGTTTCATTTGTTCCTCTTTAGTCGTTTTTGAGATTACCCCCGGACAAGATGATTTTTTGAAAAATGGAAATCGGACATATCTTACGAACGGAAGTAGATTTTGTAAAAATGAAAGATCGTGTCTAAGGGTACCAGAATTCTCTATCATCTTCATAATTGGCAAGAAAATCCATTCAGCCATCTCTGAGAAATCGTGTTGAAAAAATTTGAATATAGTAAAATTTTCAACCACTTCCTGTTGAAACCGGAAGTGACGTACACTAAAATATAAAATATGTTTAAGATGGACTATTGCAAATCTATAACCCCTGCAAGTTTCAATTGTATATCTATACTGGTTATGGAGATATCAGGGAAACAAAGTCTGAATTTGTCCACACCATATCTAATGACCGGAAGTGAATTTTACAAAAATATTTGAGGTTATTCTAGACATTTATAGTGACTATAACATATGTAAAACTCAACTCATTAACTAGTTTCATGACCGAGAGTTATGGCACTGAAAAATGAGAGAATGAATAGTCTTTCTTTGATATAACCGTAAGTTGGAGATTCAACTTCCGGTGGGGTCAACATTTTTTGAGAATTAGAACGAGACCTAGTAAACGGATATAGGTTTCAATTTGAAAGAAAAAAGTTTGAAATTTATGATTCATTTAATCACTTCCGGTGACGACCGGAAGTGACTGCGACAAAAAATATTACCTGCATGCACCATAAAGAAAAGAGATCTATCATCCCTGAAAGTTTCATTCGATTATCTTTAGTGGTTTTCAAGTTTACCCCCGGACAAAGTTACTTTCAAAAACCGGGAAATCGGACGTATCTCACGACCGGAAGTGAATTTTGAAAAAATGAAAAAAAAGCCTCGAGGTACCATCGTTCTCTATAGTCTGTTAAAGTTTCAGAAAAATCCATCCAACCGTCTCGGAGACGAAAGGGAAAAAATAATAATAACTAGAAACTCATTACTAGTAATGAGTAGGTCTTCCGTTTGTTCACTTCCGGTAAAGAGTTTTCTGATCCTACAAAAACCATTCAAATATATCAGAGAATGTACTTTAAGAATAAATGAGAAGTGTATTATCGAATTTTTTTACTCATTTCTCGTAACTTCCGGTGACGACCGGAAGTACTATTCAGATGTGTTTTCCTAGGAATGACAGTGACTCTTTACTGTCTATATTCCCTGAAAATTTCACGTCTCTATCTGAAAGAGTTCTCAAGAAAAAGAAGTAGACTAAAGAAAGAAAAAGTAGTAGGTTACTACCGACCGGAAGTCAATTTTGAAAAACAAAATTATTAAAACTTTAGAAGTTGATACTTTTATTAAGACATGTGAAAATCATATGAAAAACTTCGAATATAAGCGAGATTCATGGGGAGAAAGATACGAAAATTAAAAAGGTATTTTATCAAGAAACCGGAAGTAGTCGTTTTGACTACCGACAGAGTCAATATTCTTTTGACACTTTGAAAGAGACTTACTAAACTAGTATACTTTTCAATTTAAAGGAAAAAGTTTGAAATTTGCGATTCTTTCCATCACTTTCGGTGACGACAGGAAGTGACGGTCGACATGTTCAACCCCCTACTGCACGCCTACAAACGGAGATTGATCATCCCTGAATATTTGATGAACCTATATTTTACCTTTTCCAAGAAAAATGCTGGACAAAATTCCTTTTGAGAAACAGAAAATCGGTCCTATTTTCCGACCGGAAGTGAATTTTGTAAAAACAAAAATAATTATAGCAAGGTCATTTCATAAGACATTATTCCTGAAAATTTCAGCCATCTCTGAGAAATCACTCGAAGAAATCGGAAAATCGACATTTTTTCAAATACTTCCGGTATAGACCGGAAGTGACGGACAAAAAAATTGAATGTATGTGTACAATGGACTAATGTTAGTTGATCAACTCTACAAGTTTCAAGCGTCTATCTATATTCATTATTGAGAAACTGAAAAAATAAAGTTTGAATATGTCCACCCCATATCTCACGACTGGAAGTGAATTTTGCAAAAATATTTAAATTTACTTTAGACATTTATAGTGTCTATAACATATGTAAAATTCAAATCATTAATTTGTTTTATGACCGAGATTTATGGCACTGAAAAATGAGAGAATGAATAAACCTTTCTTTGATATAACCGGAAGTTGGAGATTCAACTTCCGGTGGGGTGAACATTTTTTTGAGAATTAGAACCAGACCTAATAAACCGATATAGGTATCAATTTGAAAGAAAAAAGTTTGAAATTTATGATTTATTAATCACTTCCGGTGACGACCGGAAGTGACGGCCGACATTCTTACCCCCATACTGCACCCCTACAAAGTGAGATCTATTAACTTTGAAATTTTGGTGACTCTATCTTTTACCGTTTCTGAGAAAAACGATTGACAACGAAAACAGCTAATAAGCCGTATTTGCCGACCGGAAGTGAATTTTACAAAAATATTTGACGTTACTCTAGACATTTATAGTGACTATATTATATGTAAAACTCAACTCATTAACTAGTTTCATGACCGAGATTTATGGCACTGAAAAATGAGAGAATGAATAGTCTTTCTTTGATATAACCGGAATTTGGAGATTCAACTTCCGGTGGGGTCAACATTTTTTGAGAATTAGAACGAGCTATAGTAAACCAAAGTAGGTTTCAATTTGAAAGAAAAAAGTTTGAAATTGATGATTTATTTGATCACTTCCGGTGACGACCGGAAGTGACGGCGACAAAAAATATTACGTGCATGCACCATAGAGAAAATAGATCTATCATCCCTGAAAGATTCATTCGATTATCTTTAGTGGTTTTCAAGTTTACCCCCGGACAAAGTTTCTTTCAAAAACCGGAAAATCGGACGTATCTGACGAACGGAAGTGAATTTTGAAAAAATGAAAAAAATGCCTCGAGGTACCATCGTTCCCTATAACCTGTGAAAGTTTCAGGAAAATCCATCCAACGGTCTCGGAGACGAAAGGGGAAAAAAAAAATAATAATAACTAGATTCGATCTCGTTGCGAGCAACGAGTGGGTCTTCCGTCCAAATTTAGATGTGATTAGATAAGAATTTGACTGAGATTTTCGTTCATAAATAATGATACAAATATATTGTCTAGACGTACAATTTAGCTTTGGTAATGTTTTACAAATATTGATCATTTAAATGTTATAAATTAAAGACTCTCTCTACCTCTCGGCAACTAATTAAAGGGGTCAGCTTTTTTTCGAGAAAAAAGTTAATAATGTTATTTACTGCGATACAGATTCAACTGATCAGGCGAGTCATGCCGCCCGGAGGCCTATTTTCTTTTTTTATATCATTCTAGATATATCTCGCAAAACTGAACAAATTTTGTTCTACATGTCCTATGGAAATTTTCTTAAGAAAAAAGTTATTGATTGCGACATTTATCAGACTGTTAAGGCGAGTCATAAGGCCCGTGGGCCTTTTTCTTGATATCGTTTGAAAGATCTTGCAAACCTGAACAACTTTTGGTCTACATGTTTTATCAAAAGTTTCTCCAGAAAAAAGCTATTGATTGTGACACTAATCAAACTGTTCAGGCGAGCCATGAGGCCCGTTCGCCTTTTTCATGATGTTGTTTGAAACATCTTGCAAAACTGAACAACTTTTGCTCTAGATGTCTCATTAAAAGTTTCTTGACTAAAATGTTATAGATTACAACAATAACCCAACTGTTCAGGTGAGCCATGAGACCCGCAGGTCTTATTCTTAGCATCGTTAGTAACGCTTGCGAATCTGAACAACTTTTGTTCTACATGTCTTATCAAAAGTTTCTCGAGAAAAAAGTTATTAATGTTATTAATTGTGATACAAATTCGACTGTTCAGGCGAGCCATGACCCCCGCAGGCCTATTTTTTTATATCATTAGATAGATCTTGCAAAACTGAACAACTTTTATTCTACATGTTTCATCAAAGTTTCGTGAGGAAAAAGTTAATCATTGTAACAGAAATTCAATGGTTCAGGCGAGCCATGAAGCCCATGGGCCCATTTCTTGATACGACACGAAAGATCTCAATAAACTGTACAACTTTTGTTATATATGTCTAAAAAAAATATTTACGAGTATAACGTTATGCGACATTTATCACTGTTAAGGCGAGTCATAAGGCCCGTGGGCCTTTTTCTTGATATCGTTTGAAAGATCTTGCAAAACTGAACAACTTTTGTTCTACATGTCTTATCAAAAGATTCTCAAGAAAAAAGTTAGTAATTGTGACACTTATCAAACTGTTCAGGCGAGCCATGAGGCCCGTTGGCCTTTTTCATGATGTTGTTCGAAAGATCTTGCAAAACTGAACAACTTTTGTTCAAGATGTCTTATTAAAAGTTTCTTGACAAAAATGTTATAGATTGCAACAATAACCCAACTGTTCAGGTGAGCCATGAGACCCGCAGGCCTATTTATTAACATCGTTAGTTAACCCTTGCGAAACTGAACAACTTTTGTTCTACATGTCTTGTCAAAAGTTTCTCGAGAAAAAAGTTATTAATGTTATTAATTGTGATACAAATTCGACTGTTCAGGCGAGCCATGACGCCCTGAGGCCTAGTTTTTTATATCATTAGATAGATCTTGCAAACCTAAACAACTTTTATTCTACATGTCTTATCAAAAGTTTCGTGAGAAAAAAGTTATTCATTGTAACAGAAATTCAATGGTTCAGGCGAGCCATGAGGCCTATGGGCCCATTTCTTGATATGACACGAAAGATCTCAATAAACTGTACAACTTTTGTTATACATGTCTAAGCAAAATATTTACGAGTAAATAGTTATGATTTAAAACGTGGAGAAAAATGAGACACTTTTTAAAACTCCATTTTCGACCCCTACCGAGCTTCCATACTAGGCACTTCCGGAAATTTTTAAAACCCAGGTGCACAACTACAATATGTCGTCTAACATCACTGAAAATTTCAGCACTCTAGCTTTTATCGTTTTTGAGTTTTTGTCTGGACAAAATGGTCATCTGAAAATCGATAAAAGGGGGATAACTTCCAACCGGAAGTGATTTTTCAAAAATTGAAACGGCGGTACAAACTTCAAATGGCAACGCATCAATCCTGAAAATTTCAAGCAAATTGATCCAGCCATCTCCGAGAAATCTTCTGCACAAAAATCGGTAAGGAGAAAAAAAAAGAATAATAATAATAATAATAAGAAAAGTGAAAAATCAACAATAAAATAATAGAAGGGTCTTCCGCTGAAGACGGAAGACCCTAACTAGTTCTAATTGTAACGGGGACCGTTACATATGTTCCCCAAACCTCCCTCAAATAAAATGTGATGTCCTTGTGAATCTATAGCAAAAAATCATTTTATTTTAGCCTTTAATTACATGTACTACGTTTAATATGGTCATTTCAGTACCAAGAAATGAAAGAAAGCGTTGCACGTGCATACACGCGTACGCGTGTAGGATTCCAAATTTTTGTTGATGTTTATTTTCCACCAATTTTTTTTTGATGTTTATTTTCCACCAAATATAAGGAAGTTATAGCGATTTTAAAATCGTCCAATCAGAAATCAGCACACGTGCATGCACGTGCTGAACAGTAATTCTAACCACAGCAATTTGTAAGGAGTACCAAGACACATCTAAACCCCTAATATCAATAGAATTTGATGAAAAACAAAAACGTTATTGTCCTTTAAAAATTGAACATTTTAAAAACGTTGCACGCGCATGCGCGTGTGCGTTGGTATTTTTTGTTACACCAATATGTCGATACACATATTGTCTACGTATGCTATGAATATCATCTCATTCGCTTCATAAATAAGATAGTTACAAACGTTTTAGTATTATCCAATGAAAATGAAGCGCACGTGCATGCGCGTGCAAATTGGTAATTTTGACCATGCAAATCAGTTAAGGGTCTCAATATCTACCTACGATATGAATATCAAGTCATTTCAATGAACAACAAAAAAGTTAGACTGATTCCAAAGTTAGTGTACAAATTTTGCAATGCGCGTGCACGCGCATGCGTGCGCGTGCAGACAAAATAATTATTATTTTTGATATCTACAAATGATATTCTACCATCCTATTTAGGTTTCTTATCGATTCCTTTAATGTTCTGATTTTCCATTTTTTGTACCAAAATTGCAGTGCACGTGCGCGCGCGTGAATGCACGTGCAAACAAAATGACTATCACTATGCACATCTACAAACGCTATACTATCATCCTGGAAAGTTTCATATCGATCCCTTTCGTAGTTTCTCAGAACACTACCGGACAAAAAAGTACCGGAGAAAAAGAATAATAATAATAATAAGAAGAAGAAGAAACAGAGTAAAAACAATATGTTCCCAAACTTTGTTTGGGGAACATAATAATAATAATAATAAACAGTAGAATCACTAGAAGGTCTTCCGTTGGAGACGGAAGACCTTAATAATAACGAGCTATAACTGTGTTGGGATGCCAACACAAATGTCTCCAAACACTTCCCCATGTCAGAAATGCTTTTTGATGTCAGATATGCACTGAGGATCCTCAAAAAACCCTAAAAACTGAATTTGGTTGAAATCCGACGGACTTGAGTTTTGGCGGCCATTTTCTTCAATGGCGGCCATTTTGAAACATTTGAAAATTGATTGGAAGGAAATACTGATGCTAGAAATGAATTGTGTACCCTCCATTTACCCCAGAACCCAAATGTTGTAGAGATTTTAACACTTTGAAATATTTCGGTATATGGCGGTCATTTTGAAAATAGCGGCTCAAAAAAAAAAATTATGGTGGAAATGGACTCGGGATGCCCATATTACCCTAGATATCGATTTTGGTTGAAATCCGACATACTTGAGTTTTTGACGTTTTTTTGGCCGCTATCTTGAAACGGCGGCCATTTTGAAAATTTGAAAAGTTGAATGCACCCCTCGTAGTGACCCCCTATCAGCTCACAAAGTTTGAAGTGGATCTGTCGAAGCACTTTCACAAAATCGGTCGGACAAATTTCTCACTAAAGAAGAGGAAAAATAAGAAGAAAAGAATAAGAATAATAAGAATAACTAGACACGATCTCGTTGCGAGCAACGAGTAAGTCTTCTGTCCGATTTGTTGATGCACTCGGAGTTTAAAAAAAAAAAAAAAGACAAATGAGTCCCAATTTAGTTTCCGACTTTAAGACACTTTAGATATAATCAATTTTTCATATCATAAGCTTCTGAAGCAAAGTTGCGGTGAAATTCGTTTGAAATTCGACTCTCCAGGCGAGCCATAAGGCCAGCGGGCCTATTTCTTGATGTCATTTGTTAGCCCTCTATAGACTCAACAACTTTAGTTCTATATGTCTTTACAAAATATTTACCTGTAAAAAGTTATTGAGATCGACCGATATCGACAAAAAATCGACTCTACAGGTGAGCCATTAGGACCATAGGCATATTTCTTGATATCAATCGATAGATCTCGATAAACTGAACTTTTGTTCAATATGTCCTTACAAAATATTTACCAGTTACAAGTTTTTGAAATCGACTGATATCGACAAAAATCGACTCTACAGGCGAGCCATGAGGCCCACAGACCCATTTTTTGATATTGTTCGATAGGTTATGACACATTGAACAACTTTTGTTCAATAATGCTTTTCAAAAAATATGTCGTTTTAAAGATATGAGGCGTCAAATATTTACGATTTTGGCCCTTAAAATCTCTAATTACGTAACATATGACCTACTTTTTGATTTGATAAGATCAAGCTCGTTGAGATGAACATTTCCGCTTCTACAACTTATTATAAAATATTAATAGTTTCTGAGATATTTTCAAAAACATTTGGACCCTTCTGAACCCCTAATTGAAAGGGCCAGCCCGATTTGCTAGATATCGTAAGAAAGGCCTTGTCATTTTAAACATTTTTTGCTCAACAAGTATTTAGAAATTCTTTACCGTTCTCGAGTTATCTCTACAAGAAATATTTAGGGGCCAAACTGTAGCTCCCTAACGGGGCCACATAGGGAAAAAACGAAATGTATATATTGTTTAGATTATCATTCTGAACAACTTTTGTTCAATAATGCTTTTCAAAATATTTGTCGTTTTCAAGATATGAGGCGTCAATTATTTATGATTCTGGCCCTTAAAATCCCTTATTACGTAACATATGACCTACTTTTTGATTTGATAAGAACAAGCTCGTTTAGATGAACATTTCCGCTTCAATGACTTATTACAAAATATTAATAGTTTCTGAGATATTCTCATAAACCTTTGGACCCTTCTGAGCCCCTAATTTAAAGGGTCAGCCCCTTTTACTTGATATCGTAAGAAAGGTCATGACATTTCAAACATTTTTTGTTCAACAAGTAATTAGAAATTCTTTACCGTTCTCGAGTTATTTCTAGAAGTAATTTTTAGGGGCCAAACTGTAGCTCCCTAACGGGGCCACATAGGGTAAAAACGAAATATGCATATTGTTCAGATCATCATTCTGAACAACTTTTGTTCTTTATTGCTTTTCAAAATATTTGTCGTTTTCGAGATACAAGGGGTAAAAAAATTATGGTTTTGGCCCTTAAAATCCCTTATTACGTAACATATGACCTAAATTTTTATATGAATAGATTTGGATTGTTGAGATGAACATTTTTTGTTCTTTGACTTATACCAAAATATTAACGATTTTTGAGATATTTGATCTAGACTTTGAGCCCTTCTAGATCCCTAATTTAAGGGGCTAGCCCCTAAATCTAGATCCCGTAAATGTGCACAACTTTTGTTCTACATGCCTTAACAAAATATTTGCAAGAAAAAAGATATTGGAGATCAAAGGTGAAAAATCGCCGAAATCGGCAAAAAATTTTGGCATCCATTTTTTCAGGTCCAAGCGAGCTTTTAGGCAAATCGCCTCCGGTAAAATCGAATCCCCCACAAATGTTCTAAAATGTTTACTCTATCTTGTGTAGAAATTTCAAGACTCTAGCTTCAAAACTAACGGAGGAGATGTGTGGACAACAAGGCCCTTCAAAAAGTTACTAAAAGAGAGATAACTCCTGACCGAAAGTGACGTCAAGCACGAAATTTTGCAAGCAAAGTCTCGTCACCAAAAGACATCTTTCCTGAAGATTTCGTGAAAATCGATCGAGAAATAGCTGAGAAAAACGCGTGTACTACCAAGGAAAATAATAATAATAATGAAGAAGAAGAACGCGAACAATAATAGTAAGGTCTTCCGCAGGAGACGGAATACCTTAATAACGAGCTATAACTGTGTTGGGATGCCAACACAAATGTCTCCGAACACCTCCCCATGTCAGAAATGGTTTTTGATGCCAGATGTGCACTCAGGATCCTCAAAGAACTCTAGAAACTAAATTTGGTTGAAATCCGATGGACTTGATTTTTGGCGGCCATTTTCTTCAATGGCGGCCATTTTGAAACATTTGAAAAATAATTGGAAGGAAATACTGAAGCTAGAAATGAATTGTGGACACTCCATTTACCCCAGAACCCAAATGTTGTAGAGATTTTAACACTTTCAAATATTTCGGTATATGGCGGCCATTTTGAAAATGGCGGCTCAAAAAAATGTTTGATGGTGGAAATGGACTCACGGTCACTAAATAACCTTAGAAATAGAATTTGGTTGAAATCCGACAACCTTGAGTTTTTGACGTTTTTTTGCCGCCATCTTGAAACGGCGGCCATTTTGAAAATTTGAAAAGTTGATTGCACCCCTCCTAATGACCCTTTATCAGCTCACAAAGTTTGAAGTGGATCAGTCGAAGCATGTTCATAAAATCGGTCGGACAAATTTCTCACTAAAGAAGAGGAAAAATAAGAACAAAATAATAAGAATAATAAGAATAACGAGCTATAACTGTGTTGGGATGCCAACACAAATGTCTCCGAACACCTCCCCATGTCAGAAATTTTTTTTGATGCCATATATGCACTCAGGATCCTCCAAAAACCCTAGAAACTAAATTTGGTTGAAATCCGACGGACTTGTTTTTTGGTCGCCATTTTGTTCAATGGCGGCCATTTCGAAAAATCTGAATATAGATTGGAAGGAAATACTGATGCTAGAAATGAATTGTGGACCCTCCATTTACCCCAGAACCGAAATGTTGTAGAGATTTTAACACTTTCAAATTTATTGGTATATGGCGGCCATTTTGAAAATGGCGGCTCAAAAAAAATTTTGATGGTGGAAATGGACTTGGGGTTACTAAAGTACCCCAGAAATAGAATTTGGTTGAAATCCGACAACCTTGATTTTTTGACGTTTTTTGGCCGCCATTTTGAAACAGCGGCCATTTTGAAAATTTGAAAAGTTGATTGCACCCCTCCTAATGACCCTCTATCAGTTCACAAAGTTTGAAGTGGATCAGTCGAAGCATGTTCATAAAATCGAGCGGACAAATTTCTCACTAAAGAAGAGGAAAAATAAGAAGAAAATAATAACTATAACTGTGTTGGGATGCCAACACAAATGTCTCCGAACAACTCCCCATGTCAGAAATGCTTTTTGATGTCAGATATGCACTCAGGATTCTCAAAAAACCCTAAAAACTGAATTTGGTTGAAATCCGACTGACTTGATTTTTGGCCGCCATTTTCTTCAATGGCGGCCATTTTGAAACATTTGAAAATTGATTGAAAGTAAATACTGATGTTAGAAATGAATTGTGGACCCTTCATTTACCCCAGAACCCAAATATTGTAGAGATTTTAACACTTTAAAATATTTCGGTATATGGCGGACATTTTGAAAAAAAATTTGATGGTGGAAATGGACTCGGGGTGACCATATTACCCTAGAAATTGAATTTGGTTGAAATCCGACAACCTTGACTTTTTGACGTTTTTTGGCCGCCATCTTGAAACGGCGGCCATTTTGAAAATTTGAAAAGTTGAATGCACCCCTCCTAGTGACCCCCTATCAGCTCACAAAGTTTGAA